>NC_092826.1:59575191-59620191 GCF_039878825.1 Excalfactoria chinensis | reverse complement strand
GGAAATTAAATGGTCGACTATTAGATCAACGTCAAATAGGGTGAGGCTGAAGTGTTTGGCAAAAGCATTAGATGCTGTCTTGACTTAATCTCTCTTTCCTTCTTTCTCTCCATCTCCTTTATCTCGAATCTGTTTTGAACCCTCCCAGGCAATTTACTATCCTTGTCATTGATTTCTATCACCTTATGTGCCCCTCTGAAGAATTACTTTTTGAATGATAAATCAGCTTCCTCATTTAAACAATTGTATGTCTCACCTTAATGTGAAAATAGCCACTGAAAGAAGAAAATGCAGTAAATATTAACATTTATCACTGACCAAAGGAATCTTTGTGATTTTGAAAGGTGGACCAGCTTTTGTTTTATTATAGAGTGGATAGGCAAACTAGAAATAAGCTATAAACCTGCTATTTTATTAAAATGTGAAGAAATTAATGACAGAGGAAAACTACAGTCAACAAGCTGAAATAAAGGGGAAAAAAAAAAAAGAAAAGAAAAGAAAAAAAAAGAAAAGAAAAAGAACTGCTCAGCAAAGCAAACTTGAAATTGGCATCCAGTGTTTTCTGCAAATAAATAGCCAGTAATGTCCTCAGACATGCTCCTCATTTCAGGTGTTACAGTCTGGATATTTAAGGGTTGTTTTGAGCTTTGAAAGGAAATCCAAATGCAGTATAACAGACCAGCCTTTTCTAATATTCCTTCTTCATCCTCTATCTTTCTCTTTCTCCCCATGTCCCTCTATAATAATCTGAAAAATACCTTTTTTTTTCTTTTGTAGGCCCTGAAGAGAAGTATAAACTATTAGATATTGAATGATACCTGAAGGAATATATTATCTGCTGCACTTTTTATTTCCAATTTATTTTCAGTCTTCTTCAAAAGAAGGTCTGTCATTCCACAGAAGAGTGAACAGTACTAATTAGTATTGACTTTTACTTAAGTGACTAATCATATGAGAGAAAATTTTCTGGTTTGAACAGTAGTAATGTATACATATCAGCCCTTACCTTTGTTGTGAAAATGCTCAGGAAAAGCCCAAATTAGAACTCTGATACAAAACAACCACTTACTGTTTTTAGATTAAACGTGAAAGACTTGCATAGGCTTCACTTGGATACTATTTTAGAACAAAAACTTGTTAAAGGAATTTTTTTTCATTTCACAGAATACAATGTAATCTAGGAACAGTTCTTCATTTGTGGCTCTTGTTTTGTGACTCTTTGTGACTTTTTCAGGCATTTGATAATGTTAGGTATTTCTCTTAGAGCTCCCTTTCCTCGAGTCGCATGTATTCAACAGAGTATGTGATTGACTAATTTTTTATTTTTTATTTTTTCCAGTAGCTGGCCATTCAAATGGTTGCTCTGTGGGTGGCTTTGTTCTGTCACTAAATGTGAAAACATTTCTGAAGCTTTCCACACTGGCTTGTCTCCAGGAAGAAAATTCAAATACATTATCGCTTTTTTAAAAGGCATAATACTCTAAGTTGGCTTTAGAAGTTTGTATTTTTTCCCCCACTCTTCTCCCAGATAATGTAGTTGAAGTATATCTACATATTTTGATCCTAAGATGTCAGCACTACCAGCAGAAACAGTTGTATAGGATGTTAAAGCAGCGATACTGTAACAGTGACAACTTCAGGTCTCCCTAATCTGAAACTAAGTCCTTTAACTTCTACTCTCTTGAATCAATATGTGTTGCATTGATTAACCCACCCAGCTCAGTTCTAGAGTAATGTAAGAATGTATACATGCACAACAATCTCTCTTGATCACCTTTGCTCATGCTGTTCTTATATCATATAAGAAGTGAAGTATATTTAAAATATTTCATTTCTAGACCATGTGACTTTTTGTCACCATGTTCTCTCAACAGCTCTGGTTTTCTTCTTCTGAGCTTTTTTTTTTTTTTTTTTTTTTTTTTTTTTTTTTTTTTTTTTTTTTCTCCCTGACATAGAAAGTAAGGCAATGCTGATCCAAAATTAACAATTATAACTATACTTCAGTCTTAAGACTGATCCCAGAAAGGTTTCAGGTAGAGCTACACTTATATACTTATCTAGGTTTTCTAGCATTCTGAAGTCTGAAGATTTTCATGTATTGCATGTATCATCAGGCAGAAGAGACTTAGAAACATATGGCTTTTCCAGTACCTGAATCCAAGTTCATCCGGTATTATTTTTATCTCCTAGAATACTGAAATTCCATATCAAAATTTTCAGGAAATATCTTACCATAATCCCATTTAAATTTACCCTGTAAACAATTGAAAATCAGTCATTTACAATAAAATATTCAAAGCTATTAAAAATATATTAAAACGAACAAACAAACAAAAAACAATCACTACCTACTGAATCTTTGAATCTTTAGTTATTGTTATGTGGCTTAAACTAAATTCTGATTTTCATAAGTAAATGAGTTTTTCTCTTTGGTAGAAAAAAAGGCAAATGACTCACTTGTTAAATACTATATTAGAAGTCAGCTACTTTAAGAGTAGGCCAGCTAAAACAGCTCAGCTTCTCTGCCCAGTTATGTTCCTTTTCCCTTTCACTATATTAAATACAGAGAAAACTTAACTGTAGGACATCTTGAGTGCTCCATGGCACCAACCAGTCTGAGTGAGTAGTGATAATAAATGTGATAACACACGTTCAGTCTAACTCTTTTATGTGTCAGAAAAGATGCAAAATCTTTCATCTCTGAATATCACACTTCATTTTTAAAATAAGCTTGACTGTAGTTTTATGGGTAGCTTTATTGGTTGTTTGGTTGTGGGTTGTTGGTGTGGGGGGCTTTTCCTTTTTTTTTTTTTTTTTTTTTTTTTTTTCCTTTGATTCACTGTTTTCTCTTTATTTTTTCTTTTTATGGTTTTTTATTTTGTTCTGTTAGTCAGAGCAATGGCAATGGAATGGCACACCTAAAATACAGAACATTATAACTGTGATTGAGCAGGTTAAATAGGGAACATGTGGGCTGTTATGCCTACAGATCTGAGAGGGCAGTACTTCTAATCAGGGAACAATGACAAGAGGCTGGGGACAGCCTAAAGACAGAAACTTCTTAACCTTGCTTATCTGAGTCTAGAACAGCATGTTTGATTATAGCTCTTGCACTTCACCTGCTCTGAAATGCATTCTGCATCTTGGATTTCAGTTGGCAGAACCCTGCAGAACTGCTGTAGCAACTGTGCAGCTTTCAGAATTGGCTTCTGGGACTACACAGGACAGAAAGCAATGTGCTACATGTTTAAACAGACATACTAGAAAGTTTCTTATGAATATATTTTTAGTCCATATTGTTTATGGAACTTAACGGAATACAATAAATATTAGTTAATTCCCTACTTCCAGTTACTATTTATGGAATTTAAATTCTTCTTTTTACCAGTTCTCCATACCAAGCCTTACAGGAGTCCCAAGAACACTCCAACTATTTGAAAAATAATTGCATAGTTGTAAGTATGTAGCAAATGTTTCTTTCTTCCTGATCTGTAGCTGTACTTGCACAGATTGTTATGTACTTAAGAGTTATCTTGAGGCTCCTGAGGGTTTTCCTTCTGCCTGTGAATGGAACACAAGAGATCACCAGACAAATAGCAGCAACACTTCTAGCTGTACTCTCTCATAGCATCTCAAGCTGAATTCATGGTGGATTAGGAATCACCTACGCTAGCTGATTATTCCTATCGTGAGCACACTGTGGGCTTATTTTCCAAGTCTCACAGTCCATAAATTTTTCAGTGAACTCAACAATAATGATTAAGACTTGTTAAGCTATTCTGATGTCGAGAAACTTAAAAGTCAGAATCTATCTTCAGGATCTTGTTTCCAAACACGTGGACTTTACTGTCCTGAGAATTCTAAAATATAAGTTTCTAAAGGATGTGATGCATCTATATATTCACTTGATGGATGACATAGTATTAATTACAGTTATAAAGCATTGGGCCTCTAGCATGCTGTGGCCCTGTTGGAACATTTGTGGTAACAGATGTCTCTCTCTTTTTGTTTTGTTTTGTTTTCTTTTCTTTTTTTTTTTTTTTTTGGGGGGGGGGGGGGGGTAAGGGGGGGGGTAGGGAGAGGCAGGGGTGGAAGTGAAGTCAAATATTTTGCTTGATTTTCATAAAAGTTTATCTGGAAGGATCCATTTTCTCTGCTCACTGCAGTTGCCCTCTTCAGAAAATATTTGTTGCCCACGCCAGATTTTTAAGTTCTTCCTCTGTTGATGGAATTATATGGGGGAGCTGTATTGTAACAACCAAGGAATTATATAACAAGGAAGGAAGATTAATACCTAGATATCTTACACCACAAAATCCCATGAAATATTTGTTTTATCCAGCCAGTAAGACACTCTTCTTCATGTCTTATCAGATTGCATTTTAAACAAAGTGTCTGTATGTTTCAAACCCTGTACAACCAGGCTTGTCTTGTGATGATGTTCAGGCCGGGTATAGAGCTGTTCCCATCCCCATGGAGGTGCTCAGTGCCCAGGGCTAAGGCTGCCACATAACTCCTAGAGCTGTGCTGCACCCTGTCAAAGGAAACAAGGAAATGACTACTGTGCAAAAAGAGCTGAATTAGTAGTTTACAATTTATGGAGGAGAAATTCATTTGTACAGCAAATGATACATCTTTCATACAAACTCTCTTGGATCAGTGCATGCTCTTAATAAATCTTTTGTGCCCAAATGGCAATACCAGATAGAAATATAACATTTAGGACCAACAGTTGAGGAACTGATAGATGACAAAGATAGAGCTGTATTTCCAAATTATTTTCACAGAAAAAAAGATGCACGTTTAAAATAAATTATATATATATATATATATATATATATATATAGGCATTTATAATGGTGTTACTTGTATTTTAAATATCCTGGTCCTAACTAAAGGAAAACAATGAATAAAGACACTTCAAAAGTTCAGAATACTCTCTGAATTTCAGTAACAAGGATGGTTATAAATGGCTGGCCTTCTTTTTAACCAGTCTACTATCCACTTATCCACAATAACTCATGTGGACAGAGATGACACTGGAGACCAGAACATGGGCAGAATCAAAAAAGGTTACTAAGACCTAGAAGTACAAGTGAAGAACACTGATGCCCAAGTTATCTTTTCTTAACATTGTGAGCTGGAGGAGAGAAGGAAACCAGAAATATACATTTAATGCACATAAATTCCTGGTCATGTGGCTAGTGATCACCCAGGGGTTAGTACTGAGTTCAATCTTGTTCAACATCTTTATCAGTGACCTAGATAAAGGAAGAGAACACACCCTTGGCCAATTTGCCTATGATACAAAGCTGGGAGGAGTGGCTGACAGAAACCTGTGCTGTCATTCAGTGAGACCTATACAAACTGGACTTTGGCAGAGATGAATCTTCTGAGGTTCAACAATGGCAAATGTAGAGTTCTACATCTTAGAAGGAATACTGCATGTAGGTACAGGTTAGGGGCTAATCTGCTGGAGAGGAGCTCTGCAGAGAATGACCTGAGGGTCCTGGTGAACAGCAGGCTTATTGTGAGTCAGCAGTGTAGGAAGTTTCATACAAACAGGAAGAAAAATTATTTACTTTGAGGGTGACAGAACACTAGAACAAGCTACCCAAAGAGGTTTTCTCCTTCTGTGGAGATACTGGAAACCCACCTGGACACTTTCCTGTGAAACATACTGTAGGGAACCTGATTTAGCAAGAAGGTTGGACCTGATGACCTCCAGAGCTCCCTTCCAACCCCTGTGATTCTGTAATTTTCACTGGAATGGGACATAATAGTTTTGTACAAGGCTCTTGAGTTTTTATAAACAGTGATTTAATACACTGCCATGTTTTTCTGTAAGATTACAAAAGAATTTCATTTCATTTCTGATCTTATTTTGTACCTGGACATTTAGATCATGGTTGATACACTGCTGTAGAACATGAAGAAAATACTGGAGAATAAATGCAGTTCTGAATCAGCTTCTCCTTCTTACAGGAATAAAAGTCAAAAGCTTTTGACCTTAAGTATAGTATTAGCTTGATATCTACTGAAATCTGTCAACTTGTTTTGGTGGATATGGAGAATCTTGCCATCAGGTTTCCAGTGTTCTCAAGATTTAGCAAAATAAAAAGATAAAGGTTATCTGAAGATGAAAGTCATCACACAGCCACAAAAGTCAGTGATTTGATCCATTCAGGAAAGAAGGGCAAATGTAGACAAACTTTGGCTTTGAAGGTTGTGACAGACCTTAACAAAACTGAGCTAGAGTAAACCATGCACACAATAAACAGATGAGTTAAAAGGCACTAACAGTGTGGAAATTCCACAGTATTGAGCATAGCAATTGTTTAGATGTGCACACTGACACCTGGCACTATGCGTATTTGTTTTGCATTGGCTCCTGTTGTGCCGTTTCATGCATACATTGTATGGGGCCAGGAGGGAGTAGAGTAGACAAACCACTCCTCATGTCTGTTGTCCTTCTTCTGGCAGCTTCTTCGAATTACTGAAAGATGTGGTGTTTCCTCATCTTGCATTCTACTCCCCTGCTGTCTTGTGTACCTTTATACTATGCTTTTCCTAGTGACAAAATGCTGAATAGTTCCAAACACACGTTTTCTTGTATTTTCTGACTGTGTTTTTGGCTTCCAATCATACATGGTAATTTCAGTGAAGAAGGAAAATAATATACTTTAGATCTGATGTTCCACAAATAAAGAGTCAATTTTCTTTATCCAGATGCAAATTATTTTGGACTGCAAATTATGTAGATTGTTCAATAAAGGCATATAACACTCATGTCACATGTCCGTAGAAAATAGATCTGTTTTATAGGGTATAACTCAGTTTAAATGTGGTCCTTGGTATTCTTCACTAGTATCTACCAATTCATTAGTATTTAAATTTATGTTAATTTCATCAAGGTGTGAAAAGATCTTTTTTTGCATATACATGAACTAACAATATTACTATTCAACCAGCTATTTTACTTTTTTCTTTTCTTTTCTTTTCTTTTTTACCCATGAGATGCTTGTTGTATTTTAACAGAAAGAGAAAAGGGGAGATTATAAAAGCTTGTTTTTGAATACCTAGGAAATGTAGCCACTGAAACTGGTTTTAAAAGAGCTATCCAGTATTCCTTTTTCTGATCTGAGTGAAGGTTTTGAAAAGTATCTTAACAACATGCTCGAGAACATATATATGTAACAGAACACTATCATTTTTCATTTGTGTGTTATTTTGTAAGGTTATCATCTGGGACATTTCAGTATAGAGCTTTGGCTATCAAGATTCCATAGGAAAGGAACTGTGTTGACAGCACATATAGGTCTTATTACATTTCAAAGCTGAATGAAGAGCATACCTCAAATTTTTAAGGAACTGTATTTTCTTCAGGAGTGACAATACAAAGTAAATATTTTTTGAACAAGAGCAGCTCATACCTCTGATGAGAAAACATTTACAATTTTATGTTAAAACCAAAGTCATTTTGAAATAATCTTTGGAGTCATACACATTCTTAAAGAGCCAGATTTGATTTTTGCTTCTCAATTTCAGTACTTCTGGTTAATTCCATTTCTTGAATAAGCTATTATTTTTGCTAGGCCAAATTAATTCATTTTCCTCGTATATGGAGTTGGTATTTGTGAACTACATCCTTCTATTGACTGAACAAAAAGAAAAGGTATATTCAGTGCATTTCCAAAGATCTTTTAAATGACTCAACAAAGCACGTAATACGTGCCTTGTCCTACATGTCTGTGATGATACAGTTTAATAGTGTTATAAGGCTATGCGGTGTGTAGTTGTCATGATGGTAGATTGTGCTGGTCTGTATAGATTTACTGTCATTCTTTAGGCTTTTCATACATGACAGAGGTTGTCTGAAGCACAGCAGGAACATGAAGCTTGCAGGGGTTAAGTGTTACTTGCCTCCTGGCTTGCTACATAGTCCTCTCTGCACACATACGGAGATGAGGTGCGGGGTACATCCGTCACTGGGCCGATGACATGATGGATTACTCATGTCATTGTCAGTACAGTCAAAATCACTCTGCTGCTGATAAGGTGGTCCCTTTTCTTTACTGTGGTTGAGTGAAGCTATTTTTCCCTCTGGTTTTAAAACTGTAGCTCTTACAAACTTCCCTTAAATCAACGACAGAAAAGACTGTTTTTAATTTTACATAGCAGCTTTGGACTGTAAGAGACACTCCTTTGAAAATAGGTTTCAACATGGATAGATGCATGTTAAAGATTTTACATCACTTGATTTCTTCTGATACTGAAAATAAAATACTTCCAAGATTGACACTGACTTTTTACCTAATTCTTCACAATTTATCAGCAAGGCAGACTAAGGTTTGAATTGTTAACATCTGATTTGTCTTCTCTTTAACACACACAAGAAAATACATGGCTATCTTTGTAATATTTCTAGAGGAAAAAAAAAAAAAAAGCACTGGAACCAGACCAGGTTTTGGATATGTTTTGAAAGTAGTTTTGCATTGGCTGAGTGGTACCAATAAGAACTCACTACACAGTCTGTAATTTTGCTTGGTTCTGAACTCATCACACTGAGTTTTGCAGGATACCATAGCTGAAGTGAGACCAAACCCTAGGTGCATGATGTGCAGGAGTCCGAAAAGTACATGTATTGCCTGATGCTGTAACCTTTTCCCTGGGTTACCTTACTCTGGGATAAACTGGGGAAGAACTCTAAACACAGCTTGGACGGGAGTACTGACATATGAGACACAGAAGGGAAGCACTAAGAACAGAATCTATTCTCCTGAAAACATCCACTGTCACCCAGAACTGAAAAACAGTTATTGCCACAGTCTTTCTTAACACAGCACTTTTGCTCCATAGTGTCTTTTCTACCTTATCCCCACAAGCCTACCAGTAGGATTAAGGCCTGAAGTTATACTGGAGACACAGATGATCCACAAATGGGCAAATATGTTTGGCAGACAAGTGTGAGAGAGACATGCTGGGCCTCTTCAGATCGCACTAACACTTCTTTCAACTCTTAATGGAATATCACAAGGCTTTCCTGATGCACAGCAGTGCTGCTCCATGTGCAGAAAACAGGTTAACAGCTCACTCTAATTGTTTTTATATTCTGATTTCCAAGTCCAAATTTTCAGTGGAGGAATTGGGGTTGGAGGAAGATGTCATAATCACTGCCTGGATACTAGGTATGGAAGAGAGTTGCTAAGAAGTTCACACGTTTGTAACCACAATAATCTTTTTATTATTCGAGGCTTTTACAGTCTGTATTTGTAAAATGAAATATGTAGAATCACTTCCAATCTAGTGTGGATTCCATTCTATGTACATTTTTCAACCAGTATGGTGCCTATTTGTGTGCATCTACATCTGCACACTGAGTGTAAATATGATGCATCATCTGCATGTTTCACACTGTCATAAAGAATACAAAAATTTACCGAATTATTTTCATCTTAAAAAGAGAAACTGCTTCACACAATCAGTTTTGTCTACCAAGAGGAAAATCTTTCTGCAAAAGCTACAGGGCAACTGACAAAAACAAAACAACCTAAAGCTTGTGCGTGCACTTCAAGAGCACTGAAGCTATATACTCTCATACTTACACACCCACGTATGCTGCTACATCTAAATAGCTTTGTTTTGAAGTTTTAATCAGATTTAAATGTAAAGTTATTGAAGAGTACTGTGTGGTCTGAATTTTAATCACTGAACCCACCGGTTTCTTTTTTATTGCATGTGGTGTGGCCTTGAATTGCAGAATGTTTTAAACATACATAATGAGCTCAATGTCAAACTGTTGAGCCTTTTGTCTCTAACAATAAGCACTTAGCTCAACTAAATGAATAGAAATTGCTTTAGTGAATTACAAAAGCCAGGGTTTTACAGTGCACTAATACTGACATTAATTAATGTAGATGTTGTCATATTTTACAAATATGTGAGATTAAAATCAAACGTTAAAAAATGTAACATACATCAGTAAACAGCCCAAATTTCAACAGCTACAGATATTGGATAAAAGCACTTCCTCAACTGGGGAAGTAATTTTTCTTTTCCCATTTGTTTGTATTTACACTGGGTGCATTTAGAACACGAACCGTGCTAGTTAAATAGCATGAATCGAAAAGAAATAACCTAAACGTCATGTGTAATTTCTCTAACTAGGAGAAACATTAGACCTCCTTTTCATAACAGACACTTTCTCCGATCATGTTTCCTAAAGGGCATTTGTAGCAGGATATATTTCCTCATGTTAGAAAACAAGAAAACTTATTTCCTTCCCTTGAAACCAAGAACAGCATTCAGACATTTACAGTGAATAGCAATTCATTCTTTAGAAATCCCTTCAACCTATTACTAGAGTTGCTGCCAGAGATCTGAATGCTTTTGCCTAAATCTCTGTAATCCAATAAGCTTTTGTGTTTAGCAGCTTGTTTTGAAACTTGTATAGCACCCCAGCCTGTGTCTCCGTATGTTCGTTTGCAGGCAGGTGAGTGCCCGAGGGCCTGATTATTATTCAAGCCAGGAGGCCTTCACAGCCCCAACCAGAATGTAATTTGTAATTAACTGTCATTTACTTCTGTCTGTACTGACTTGTTGTTCAAAAGACAATGTTTCTGAGCTGGTCACTAGCTACTCTTTGTTGTGGATATGATGTCTCTCAGATCTCGTTGTATTCATGATGTTGAGAAAACCAAGCGCTTGCATTCTTGCAACCGAAGTGGGAAGGGGATTTCACTATTTTTTTCCTAAACAAATTAGTTATACGCAATTAAGGATACTTAGGTATGTAAAACGTAGCACTTGATGCTTTGGGATAATTTCTAAGTGGAACTATTAAGTTCATGCGAGGCATATTTAACTGAACTCCATTAGGGATAGAGTTTTAATGACTTGAACTTGTTACAGTTGAGAACTATAAAATGAAAACGCATATTTAAGTTGTGGGAATTTTTCTTAGCCTATTTTTAAACATAGTGACTGTATTTTCTCACTGAATCGGGGCCGCTAATGTATTCTGTGAATGTACCCATATCATGAATCTGTAATTGTCCCCATGGTAATCTTTTGTTAGCTGAAATAAACAAAAGAATAACATAACATCCACATTTATTTCTTTAACAACTGCTCTTCGAGTAATTTTTCATATAATTTGAATTCCCAAATAGTAAGAAAAATAAAATAAAATCTTTTATTTTCTTCTGCTTAAACTCTGCTCCGTATCTACAAGAAACCATGCGCAGCTTCCTTCTACACTAAGTATCTGCATACAAAGGCACTTCAAAAACAGCTTAAACACATCTTCCCCTGACCTTCAGCCCACACTACGAGCATTACAGTGCTATGTCGTCGGAACCGAACTTTGGGCTCGTCTCCTCTTCCCCTGCCGCCGCTGCAGCTTTTCATGGAGATGGTTCCGCACCTTCACAGGTGCCACCGCGGCACCAGGTCTCCGGCTGCTGGGCCGAGCGATCCCGCGGCGGTGATCCCCGGTGTGTTAGAGGCCCCGCGGGAGCCTGGAGCTGCTGCCCGGGGGCTGGAGGAGCACCTCCCTCCGGTGCTTCCCTCTTTCACTCCTGAGCGGCGAGGCTCTCGGCCTGCTCGGAATTTCCCAGCGCTATCGTGTCAGATTGCACATCCCGGGCAGTATATGCCGGTCAAGGAGGCGAATAAAAAGGCTCAATAGCATTCTTTTGTAATACTTAAAAGGGGGGCTGTGGGGGTGAAAAGAAAGAGAAGAAAGAGAAATGTCTGTAAGAACAGCTTTCCCCTCATGGTGATTTGCATAAAGTTGGATTAAATAGGGCTTCAAGCCTCAAAAGGCTGATTACTGACACCGGGCCTTATTAGTTATTTCCTTCTTTATTTGAAACAATTAACGAGAGAAAACAAACACTGTGTAGCTATCTCTTTAAGACCTGGAGCAATAAAAGCCTAAACCCCAAAGAAAGCCTGCTTTTTGTGGAGTGTTTTCTGTTCTCGCCAGCCACGTCGGGGATAGCAATTCCCATGCGTTATCAAAAGAGACAAGAAGCAGCAGGCTTTAGCACCTAGCTGAGCAGGATTGCTACATGCCACTCTAAGTGCGATTAAGCTTCCTTTAGTGCACCAGTGACATCACTGATGGCTCAAAGCTGCAGCTACTCAAGAGTATTAGAATGCATTTCATGCTTGGCTTACTCAAAACTGCAGAGCTAAAATTTACACCTTATTTGATGTTCTTCTCCCTGCTGTTAATTGGTAAAGGGATCTCTGACCCTTTTGATCTCTGCTACAATCCTCTAAATGCCCAGGTCTGCTAAACTGTTCAGCAGGAGATGCTCAGCAGTTGCCCAGTAATGTGAAGACTTTTTTTTTTTTTTTTTTCCTTTTTTTTTTTTTTTTTTTTTTTTTTTTTTCTTTTTTTGGCTTTCTTGCCTTTGGTTTACATCCAAGTTGCACAGAAATAAGAGATGACAGTTGTTATAGATATGCTGGTTTAATTACTTGTCAGCTTATAGCTGATATCTCAGCTAGCCAACGTGGAAGCTTAACTTTCTTCTAGTAGCTTAAAGCATGACCAACTGCTAGTGCTTTAGTATTTAGCTATAAAACTCTGGATACATTTCAGATAAAAAATAAAATAGAGGAACAGTCTTTTTGATTTACTTGCAGAAGTGATCAGTTTCCAGCGCTCTTGATTTCACATAGATCTTAGGTAAGGAAAAATTATTTGGTTCTATTGACTTATAAGTGGATAGCAGGCTTGTTTTAATACCAGTTTATAATTGCATAGGAAATACTGAATATACTTTTTCCCTGCTGCCTTTGAAATGAGAGACTTAAAACCTTACTAGGATAAAGCTGAGGTGTACTGTGTTTACTTGACTGCGAATTATTCTGTGAAGTTTTACCAGCTTTTCTTAAAGATGTTCCCCTTTGAAAGGAGTCTAACGTATATAATCTTAATGTATACGTGATTAAAAGTGATTAGCATGCACACACCTTTGCATATGACTGAGTTAATTGCAGAGTACCATGAATTTTAATGGGGAAGACAGCCTCCGTTAAGCACCTTTGAAGAATTTACTTAGCGAGGAACAAATGGGGAATGCCACAATAATTATTGCCTATAGGTGAAGGCCGGCTAAAAAGCGACCTCACGGCTGAGATGCCAATGTTGTGCACATCTTTTCCTGCAAACCCTGTTAGAGGTTTTTAGCGTTTATCCCAGGCTTTGTTATCCACCAAGATACATAGTTTCCATTGAAGTGAAACAGATTATTGGTTACTATAGTTTCCCTATTCCTCAATTCAGAGCAGAGAAAAGACAGGCTCAATAGGTTTAAAAGTCCAGTTAGGACAAATAAATCCATGTTGTGAAGAATTGAAGCGGAGATACCTGTTTTTGTGCCTTTGATGTATTCTTTATTTTTTATGATAGCAGGGGAATTAGTGGAGGGTTAATTGTTTAGTGCTTAAAGCTCTGTCTTTCCAGTTTTACTGCAGAGTGAAATATAGTACTGTAAAGACAAAGTGAATATTGTTTGACTTCTTCCCCTCCTACCTCCCTCCTTTTCCAGTTTTCAAGATGTGCAAGACACTGAAGAGATGGCAGTACAGATGGGAATACAAATTCGTGAGTTTAATCTCTGGTGTTATATTTTCCTGTGCTGAGATATGTCCATATAGTGCTCGTTTCCTTTCTATGCCAAAATAGTAAATGGCATTTTCTTATTTCCTGAGAAAATTACTCCACCCAGAATTGTGAGGTTAAGCTACAGAAAATTTACATTAAGGAAACTGAAAATGTCAGCTTTCACGAGGATACATCAAGAACCAACCATCTGAGCATGCTGGCAAAATTAATGTATTCTAGAAGGCCAACACAGAAATGTTAAGAGGGACTTGATGATACAGCGCAGATTAAAGCATTGGCTTTTGTGCCTCTGGAAGCTGTGTTTGCATTCAGTCCAGTATGACTAGGAAAAAAGTTAATTTGATTTGATAGCTGAAAAGGTCACACATTTTGTTCAGCGCCTTGCATGCTTTTTTTCCTTAACTAGATTTCTCCATTTCAGCCACAGATCACTTCTAAGGATTTTTGCTTTGCTATAGACCTTGTTGAATCCTGCCAAGAAACAAGTTGTGGACAGCATTTTACATGCATAATACAATAGCAAAATGGAAAACCACTGAAGTCAAACTGTGTCCCAAGCTTATTTGGTTTCATTTATCCTATATTTCTTACTCTTCTATGTAGAGCAATTAGGAATGGGGAAAATGATGGAGGGGAATAGAGTTAATCAAGCTAAGCCTGCAAAATAGAACACAGAAAAGCTTAAATATTGTCAGTCTCCACCAAAAGCACAACCTTCTTCTCTAAAAGTGTTCTTTGACATTGCTGAAGGTTTTATCTTGATTACTTTCAATAAAATCCAAAGTAAGGATGACTGTCTTGGCTCACTAAGCAACAAGGTTTTATCACTAATTACAATCCTTTATTACCAGTAGTTTAATAGGTTTATGATAGGTCATAAAACAATTCAGCATGGGAGTACATAAAAGAAATAGGTTATACAGCTGTGACATCTTAATATCTATTTATTGTAATCATTTTATGATCCTTAATGGTAGCATTTTTTAAAGAAGTTTGTATGGTTTTACATTGAATAGATGGCCACCAAAAATGGGAGGTGTAGGAAAACCACATAAATATAGAGTAAAATACTTAATGAGGCATTTTGAAAACTTCTAATGTCAAAAGCATGTAGACTGTATCACGCGTGTGGAGTCTCATTATGGGCAATTATAATAAAATTAGAAGTGCTATAATAATTCTAACCTTGAAGGCACAATAAAGGATAGTTATATTTGCCTTCCTTGCCCACACATCTGAGACGTTTTCCTCATTAATTATATTTCATGTAAGTATAATTATGTAGTATAAGACTAAAATTTGAAAGCATTTGCTAAATCATTGTTAATAGTAGCCTTATTCTTCAGAGCTTTAATATAACTAATTATATCTAAAGTTATAGACTGAAATAGGAAACGGTAACAAAGTCAAATTTACACTATATGGGATTTTTTTCCCTACTGATTGTTTTAATCCGTAATGTAATTAATGAATGGAAAATACGTTAGTAGAGAAAATGGATTATTGTTTAAAACTATATTCAAGTTCAACCTTATTCCACGATTACGAGTTATCTTATCTTTGGATTCACTGTAATCTTGTTCCTCTAAAATTTTATAATTTTGTGACACAGAACACTATACTATGTGCTTATTTGCTGACATTTTTGGAGATGGTATACCTACACAAAATATGTGAAATACAATGTTTTGGTGGTTGCTGTAGACATGAAATATTTGAGTATGATAAAAGTATTGAGTCACAAGTTACACATTATAACTGGAAAACAGTGTTTTGAAAAGTTGTGATAGTTAATTTAAGAGACTTGGCTTGTCATATTTATCCACCAATATGTCTCTGTCCATCCACTAATGGACACATTAGTAGCTTTTATGGCAATGGAATTATTTCAGTACCATCTTGAAAATAATATAAACAAAACAACTCAATGTAGAATAGTTCAGCACCAAGATACAAGTTTTTATTACTATTTGTTACAATTATTATTTGACTATGACAACACTATATATCAGGATAAAGAAGCACATATTTTCAAGGAAATGAAATAGAAGGTAAATCAAATAATGTAATGGAATTTTTCAAAAAAGTTAGGATAAGAATTGACTTCAAATGCTTAGTATTTAAGAAATATTTTTTAAGATCAGAATGTGAATAATGGGAGTCTGAAATGCCTCTCAGTTATGAAGAGGTGATTTAAAGATTTATCTTCTGAAAAACTTTTTTTTTTTTTTTTTTAAATATTCTTTTCTTTATTCTCTTTGCCAAAACTTTAACATATTACTGCAAAACTATATATAGCTATAGAGTATGTGTAGGAATAAAGCACCCATTACAAAAATGTATTTATTTTACCTGTATCAACAGTGTTACACATGTATTATTATTACTATAGTTATTTCCAATATCTGTTCCTAAATTATCTGTAGCATGGTTTTAGATGCTAAAGACTGAGATGTTCCATAAGAAAGCATTAAGTCACCTTTTAGTTACCACTTGCTGATGAGCATTTCAATGAGCCAAAGATCTGTTCTGATCAGGGTGGGTACAAGCCACTGTTTTACATAATTTTGACATTCCAGACAACAGGACATCTTCACAGAGCAGTGTTTTTAAGCACATTTTTGTGGGAAAAAAAGAGTAAGTCAGATGCTACAATGATCTGTATCCATGTCACATTGGATCACCAACTTAAAATGATAAATTATTAAATTAAATTATAAAATTATTAAATTAAATATATAATTAAATTATTAGGTTAAAATTATAACCTAAATATGGCAGAGACAAGCTAACATGGAGATTTTACAGTTCTTTATGTATAGGTTTAGAATAGTAATAATCCAAGTATTTGCCCAATTTTTGCAAAGGGTGATTCACGCTTTCTAAGTGCAAATCATAACTCATCATTTACCTTGAAAAGAAAAAAAATCTTTTTCTACCTTTCCTTCCTTTCATGCTCTGTAGAATTGTAATTGGGAGAGCGATTACAGAACTGAGGCCTCCTGGATCTAAAGTAGGACAGACTGTAGTATAACAGATGGAATCTACCATTGTAAAAAATACTCCTTTTTGTGTTTTTAGACTCTATTCCTTCCAGATTTGTGAGAGAGGATTTGAAGAATTGTACTGAGGTACAGAGCTGGTGTGTTACTGTTTTGATTTGGGTTGGGGCTTTCTGGAAGGTTTAATTAATAGTTTCAGCAGATAGAGTGTTTATAATTTAACTACACAGTATTTGGAATTCCAGGCACCTATCTTTTTTGTATATGTTTTATAAACTAAAGGAATAATGCTGTAAGTTCTGCACTCACACTCCTGTTATGCATTTAAATAGGAAGATTGTATTATGCCTATCAGTTTCTCTTCACACTGAATGCAATTATTAAATTGCAGCTATTCTCCTGATAAAATGAAAATTTTCTCTAAGCAAATACTCAGAAAAAGTGAAATGTCTTTAATTATTTTGATGCAATAGTGACAATTTCTTTTATTTTCTTTTTGGAAGTTCTCATTACTGATAGCCTTTTCATGACAACAAGTTAGGGACTGAGACATATTGCTAATAAAATGCTTTCCGCTTTTTCCTCTCATATCACATTCTAACTTATGCAGTGTTTTGACTGAAATTTTATGAAATCGAAATATCAAAGTATAGTGCTCTCTTTTGGTTTTTGGGTCCCATTTTTAATTTGCTTTTGATTGCTTTGCACATCCAATAAAAAAGAATATAGCCAAGGGAGGATTCAAATGTGATAAATGCTAAGTGTTGCTATAAATTAGAGACAGTGAATACTGTTAAGTGCCTATGAATTAATCAAAGCAGCACCTAACTTTTCAGTGCCTGGACCCCAGACAACAATTAAAAATCAATGTATTTAATATCCCTCTAAAGGGCATGAGCTGATGGGGAGGTAATTCTGAACACTTGCGTGGAAAGTGAGGAACCAGCTGAAGCCACTGATAAGAAATACAATGTGATATTTGAATCTGATTTATCAGACTGTTCCTCTCTAGAGATTATTTGAGGGAAGACAGCAGAATGGTGCTGCCCTTAGGATATCTATGTTTTAGAAC
This sequence comes from Excalfactoria chinensis, assembly GCF_039878825.1. NCBI lineage: Eukaryota > Metazoa > Chordata > Aves > Galliformes > Phasianidae > Excalfactoria > Excalfactoria chinensis. Next base: position 59,602,475 of record NC_092826.1, on the reverse strand, counting down.
TCTATCTTAAGCATAACTAAACCCACGTAGTCTTTCACTAAGATGGTCAAGACTGCATCTTCTAAAAATGTCACAGTAATTATGCTACTTTGCTGTTATTATATTTATTATACTTATTGCTCAATAAAAGCAAGTGTGCTGAGCTTAATTTTGCTTGTTTAAATTTAACTGGAAAGAATTTTCACCTGAAAAATATAAACTGTCAAAGGTCTTTCATGTCACAAATTCTTTTGAGATAAATGAATAAATCTTCTTTCCAAGATGATCTGAGAGGAATATTCAAGTCTAGTCATTTAATGATTTTCCTTAACTATTACTTCAGAGTTTTGCGTTTGTGCTATCTGTTTGATCACAATTACTTTTTTTGGAGCTTCTTTGTCTTGTTTTTGCATGCAGTACTGTGAGTACTTTCCCTATTCTACAGCAGACTAGGCCACATCTAGATCAGCTTGGCCTTTAATGTTGTCACCTTAAAGGCTAGAAAATATCGAAGAGGTAGAAATTTTGCCTAGTTTCTGACATTCAACTGCATGTTCTTATAAAGAATCCATCAAATATTTCCTTGTAATCTTCCTCTAATGTGCACTTAAGTAGAATCTAAGTCTGAGGTCCCAGACTTAACAAAATAATACATCATGAACTCAATGATAACAGTCTAAAATTATATAACTTAAATTAATAATAATAATAATAGAAGGGAAGCAAAGCAACAGTATTAAGAATATCCATAATAATATCAATAATAAAATATTCTGTTTATCTGCATTGTCCTATTAATTACCTGCTTCTATTATATTCATCTGTTTTCTCGCTTTTGAGTATGTTTTGCACGTTTTCTAATTTAGTTCCTAACTTATTTTCAGTGTTTATACATGCCCTTTGCTAAAGAAAGCACATGGAACTTTTTCTTTAATAATCAACCTGTTTGAATATGTCTGCACTGAGTGAAGTTTTCATATCTAATTTAAAATATAAAGTTGATCCAGACAGTGTTGTTTACATTGGTTCTACTGAATTTCAAGATCTCACTACAACTGGTTTCTGAAGCTTACCATGATTAGATTTTATATCCCTTTAAAGTACTTTTACTTATGATTTTCCTCTGACACAAGTTTCAGAGCGGTATCACCTTGTTTTGGATGGTTAGCAACCACAGAATCATTCATTTAATTCCAAGAAATGGAATTGAGCATTGAGGTTTTACAGTGTGATAGAATGCTATCTGCTAATTACTTTTAAATAAGTTTTACCTCAAAGGTAACATATGCTTTATTATGATTACATAAAAGTTCTCTCATATACCTGAAATGTTCTTCATTGAGGGAAAATGAAAAGAAGATATGAAGCATCATTTATTTTTATTGCATTGTTTGGAATGTTCTTGTTTTGTTTTGTTTTGTTTTTGTAAAGTTCATTCTCTTCTCTCCAGATGGTATAGTTTCATAGCTAGTGTTGTCCATTACTTAAATAAAATATTTTTACAATTTTTTGGCTAAAATTAATCTATACAAGAGTCAGTCAGAACATTCAAGAAGTTCTGATATCAAGTGATTGAAGGAACTTCCATCACCAAGAAAGAGGATGAAATCATTTAAAAGCAGAACTCCAGTCTAGACAAAAATATGCAATTTCTCTTTAGTCTGAAAAATTGAGATTTGAAATTGGACATGAAAGGCAGATATATATTTCCTTAGATTGCATCATTTTAAGCCCAAGCACTAAATTTAATCCAATATTCTGTGTACACCAATATATTGAGGGTTTCCTCTCCTTGTATTCATGAGTAATTTCTCTTGTTAGTAGTCTCAGTAACCATATTGCAATCTGTTTTATTCTTACTTTTTATATATCCCAAATCCTCTATGTTTCATTTTATATGCTTCAGAGCACAGAAAGCCAGATGTGGTTCTAAGCAGCATGATCTAGCTGTAGATGTTCCTCTTATTGAAAGGAAGTTGGACTAGATGACCTTTAAATGTTCCTCCCAACTCAAAAGATTCTTTGATTCTATTGTCCTATTCAGTGAAATGAAGGAAATTGTTGTCAATATGTGAAGGTACAACTAGACCAACTATTGTGATGCAATTCAGAGAAAGAAAAGCAAGTTCCCAGGATTTATTAAAGCAGGTTAATTTAGCAGCAACCACAGTTACTAGTATTATCAAGGAAGACAATCACAAGAACTGATTAGGAAGATGGTATGTGGGACAATTTATATGCATCCAGGAAATATAGTCAGAAATACACGAAAGATTCATTAGGGTCATGAAGTAGCTATTTTATTAAGGTAGATTTTAAAGGATTAACTTCTTCAGCATTATTAAATGGTTTAGAGTGACTATAATAACTCTGAAATGAAGTTGGGGGCAAATAGTGAAGAGGAAGAGGAGTTTTCAAGTAAAAGAATTATAATCAACAAGGTGAAACTGTAATATATTAGAGAAAAATAACTTAGCTTGCTGAATAGATAATTTCTAACCATCCAAATAAATTAACTAGTAAACTTATAAACTTCCAGATAGAGTAGTGCAGTAGGAAATTAAATGTAAGATTGTGATAAGAAGAATAGATTTTACATTGCACCAAGACAAAAAGAGACTAGGCTTGTGATAGGAACTGTTAGATGTCCAGTGTACCAAGAGGGCTGAAATGACAACTAATGCTGTTTATTTACGCTTTGTTGTTGAAACATAATTGTGTGCTTTTCACCTCTGATAGTTACATCTGGAGGCAAGGAAAAGTATTTTCATATCTTGATAAACAATTATATGTTTAGAAAGAAATTTTCTTTCTTTGAAGCATGAGAAACTGGTCAGAATTAAAAAAATGCCAAAACAAGGTATTCTAATGGCTCTACTGCTCCATAGTAACTGATGTTCGATGCTATACTACTGTAGCCTTCTCATCCAGTATGGGTAAAAGGACCACTTTGTTTGGCTCTAGAAGGATAATTCCTTTATCTGCAACTTGACACACTTTTGTACTGGGGAGAATGGTGCTAACTTTCTAGGCTCACTTGAAAGTTTTATATAATTGCTTCACTGATAATACAGGGCCTTAGCTATTAAACCTCTTAGGCTTCTCTTCATAGTATTTTTCTAACTTTTACTGAAGATCTTGATTTTCCTTTGGTACAGGTAAGGGTAATAGGTGGAGGGAAGCAGAATAGATATTATGTGAATAAATCTAAAATAAATATCTATCACATAGTTACCTAAGATTGTGAAGGAATGAGTTCAATGACTCAAATCGTGCCTCTGCAATACAGTCTTTATGAATCTCTCAGTTCTCAACCCCACGACTATATGCATTTAATTATCTCCCTGTGTTGCTAATTTCCCATTAATCTCAGAGATTCAACACTTGCTTAAATCCCACATAATTCTCACAGACATACTGCAGTATTTAACATTCCCCTTCGTCATCCTTCTCGGAACTAAAGACATGCCTAGTAAGTCCCAGGAAATTTCCATCAAAACACCATTTGCTCCTAACACATACGGAATATTTTCATGCTCCACATAAAAAATCTTTCTTCTAGACTCATTAATTTTCCTTCACACCTTGTTAGAAGCATCACCCACCAAAACTACAACTTTTCTAAAAGTGAGCAAAACTATATCCCATTGTGATAAGACAGAAAGATCTCCTGTGTCTAGTCCAAGTAGTTCTACTAAATAAATCACTCCTGCAGAGTCCTGTCTTCATGTTCTTTTTCCATGTAAAATATTTTGCATTTCTTTTAACATATTGCCAGTACTTCTTAAAGATACATCTTTCTCCTCTCAGTGCAGGGAAAAAAAGTCCCTTTATGATTGCATGAGGAAAGTTCATTCAAAATACAGAAATGCTGAGTATTGAATGATGAATACTGAAATATTACTTGACTTCAACTGCATGATGAAAAGCAGTGAACCCAATCTGAAACTCTAAAAGATATCTTTCCAAACTGTATTGCCATTATTACTGGCATAACGACAGTGGGAAAATCTTGTAACTAACTTTCCTGTGAACTCTTACTTACCTTAACAGGCTTACACTGAGATTTTTTGTGATCATGTGTTTGATAAAAACTGAATATTGAGCACAGCTCTTGTTGTGAGTAGTAGTGTTTAAGATGGGCTTGTACTACACTTTCAGTTATTAAGGAGCAAATGTTTTTAACGAAGACTGGGAAGACAACTGGGCTTAAATCCCACCTTTGCAAGTCCCTGAGTTACAAAGGCAACATTTATATTCTCTTTATATCTGTTTCCTCCTGTGAATATTTGCTATAATAACACTTAACTAATACACTGGGGTGTTGTGATTTGAGCACTAATTAGTTCATGCCTTCATAGCATATTAAAATCTTTGGGTAATGGATGGTGTGCAAGTCTCAATAATATTAGTTTTAATGATATTTGTTTAAGCTATGCTAAAAGCCTTCAAAAAGTAATCTCTGATTTTACATTTTCATTCAGATTTCTCAAAGTGACTTATCTAAACAGTAAGAAAGAAAATACTTATTCAGAACAGCCAAGAATAAAGATTGCTACTTGTTAAAAGCAGATGTTTAAAAAAAAAAAAGTGTAAAATTCAGGAAAGCTAGGGAATAGATAGGGGTTTCTGTCAAGTTAGAATGATAAATGAAAGGGCTCTAGTGGCCCCTCTGTTTGTTTAGACCTCTTGTTCCTGCTACAACTCTGCACAAAACTAGCATTGAAGTGTCTACATTTAAAACATAACATAACCTGACAATGATCAGCCCACAGGGCTTTTCCAAGAGAAGGCCATATTGTTCTGTGTGGGGAAGTGCTCTAGCACGAGATGTCCCAAGACATGAAGGAAAGCATCGACTGCGGAAGACTTTCCAGTACATTAGTAGTATATGAAAGGAGATGACCACTTGTACATTAATATTGCCTTGTCCAAGAAACTGACATGTGGGAAAGCACTGTATGAGATTCTCTAAAGGCAGCTTGTTTTCTCCTTGTATTACAACAACAGGCACAACATGCAGAAGATGCTAGGTTTAACAGTATAAGGACCAATAACATTTTTTTTACAGTTAAGTCACTACTTAATTTTTATACTGTGCAGATGACTGAACAATTACAGATCCCATTATTTTTTTACTATGCACTGTTTATAAAGCCACTACAGAATATTTAGCTTGGAAACAGCTTTAACATTAAGCATTTTATATACCAATCAGGCCATTTACTTTTAAGCAGTTTTCTGCTAATGGCTCCAAAGTACTCTGTGACTCCAGAGGATTTTCTCATGGCAGAGAATTGTACAATGTATTTAAAATTGTACAGTTCAAATAAAGTCAAGCAATCTGATGTTGAATTGAAAACAACATGAGAATTAAAGAAAATGGTCATGAAATTAAGAAGTAAAATGAGAATCTGTATTTTCAAAATCTGCACATTGAGATAAATTTATGTACTGTTGATATGTTGATCTGAATTCATTGTTGATTTTTTTGTGTGTGTGTTTGTTGTTTTTGTTTTCTGCTTTGTTTCTAACATATCAAGAGGTCAGTATGCTTCTACTTAAACACTGTAAAGAGGAAATTATCATTTTATTATTTGCAGCCACTGTGGAACTGCACCATGTACAAACCTCTTCAGTTTGTACAGGTGGCTTTCATGTACTCCTGAATTTTACCAAAGTTTGCATATCACAAGGAAGATTACACTGCAGCCAGCAGATTTAGCACAGCTTGTTCACTTGGCTGATTCACTGACTCACTGCAGCTATTTTTTTTTTTTGTCAGTTCTACTAATATGGAAGAGCTGGAAAGAGTCTATAGAGGTATGTTTGGCAGAGAGGGAGCATAGATCTAGTACTTCCTCACATGAAACAAGAGGTGAATGGGCCCATACTGTTGTGATAGCTCAAAATAATAGGGTTAGGTTGGGGACCAAATGGGAGTACAGATGAAGAAAAAAACTCAGATGTGCCAAGAAGTGGGTATTCCTACCCAGACCAGCATGAGACAGAAACAAATATATCCTGAAGACAACTGTTCCTCACACTCCTCATACCTAATGGCACAAGGAAAGACTTGACTGTTATGTAGATTGCAAATTGTAATGGGAATAATAAAAGCTAGTTTTTTGAAAAATTCTGAAATGTTTTTAAAGTATTGCCTTTCTTTTTTTTCTTCCTTCTTTCTTAATGTTGGGAAGATTGAATTAAAGCTCTATCAGCTTTATTTTAGGGTTGTTTTTGATCTTTATTACCAAGCTAAGTGTCAGTATTGGCTAGTATGATTCTGTTGGGAACTGAACATTTTTTCAGACTCAGTTCTCAAGGAATATTTTGGTGAGTATTCTCTTGTATTTCTCTAGGAAATCATACCAGGATTAAAAAAAAAATAAGCCGCCTGTCTGTGAACTATGAAGATATATTCTCTTATGCTGACAGCACTAAAAAATAATTTAAATTTTAAAGAATCATCACAAACAATCAAACATTGTAATTTTCTCACATATAATGAATATTCCCTCTGTTATTCACTAAATCAATTCATGCAGTCAGACATAGAGTGAGAGAATCCAAGATGTAGAGAAATTAACTGTAGAAAGAAATCAGCAAATCAACCTTTATGCATTTAATAAACTGCTGCACATTCCCTCCAGTTTCCAACTTTGCATGAACATATGTTTCTTCTTTTTTTGTTTGCTAGAGAGCACTCAAGGGAGCTCTATGATGACACACAATTTGAGTTTGCCACAGCTTCCCTGTGCAGGTGCTTTGCTCAGTTCATGGACACCACAGTACATGAGTGATTCATTCTGTTTACATCTATCCTACAACAGGACAAACTCAAGGAAAGTGTCTGTACCTCCACAGGTTTTCCCCAATGTCTTAGAAATGATTAAATGTTCCCATTGAAGCAGATAATGAGAAACTCTGTTGGAAAAGAGGGGTTTTTTTGTTTGTTTTTTTTGTGTTTTTTTTTTTTTTTTCTGCTACATTTACATGCAGATTGTCTGAGATGCCAAGAGTATGATTATTAATGTGCATGTAAATATTCCAAATTCACCCAACATTGGCCCTAACTCAGATGCTGAAATCATGACCAACTATCAGCAGGTGGTGACTAAAAGATTAAGAGCTAATTATAGTTATAATTTTATTAATTGTAGCTTGATGCAAGTATGATGGTCTTTAGCAAGCATCTCAGTGCTCAAGATCATAATTGAGGAAGATATGTAATTTCTAGTTCCTTGAAAACTGGGGTTTAGGTTTAAAGTGTTGACATAACGCGGATCTTAGGATGTGGTACCTCACCGAGGGGTCCCCCTACTCTTCATAGGGTTTTATCGGTGGTTGTCTAGAAAGTCTAGGCAGCTTCTTTTTCTTCTGCTTTACAAAAGCCGCAGGAAGAGTGCACGGAATAGAAACCTGGGTCAAAACGTGGCCACTACTCTTCTGCAAATACTGCATATAAACCTAGAATGCCTGCCTCAGCTCTAAGCATTCATGCTCAGACAGTTCTTGACTTTACTCTTTCAAATGAATGTCAAGACCCAGCAGGCAATGAGGAGGCCAAAAGTGTTTTCTTGATCACTGCATTTTGTATAAATTATTAAGTACGTATTGGAACATGGTTGAAAACATAAGTTATTGCTTGTAAGGACCCTAACCCATTGGTTGTTCTGTTCCTGCCTCAGTGGATGTTTAATGATGTTGAGCATGGTGTAGCAAAGGCAATAGGATATAACAAATATGCAGACTCCCTGGAATACACCATTTGGAGTAGCTGAGGCACTTCACAGGGGCATAGGAAATGTGAACGGAGGCCTGCTCAGGCAAAGTAGGAATTTGAGCTCTGGCCTCCCACATAGTGGGTCTGTATTTCAACAAGCAGAGTACTGTAAAGAAGGGGAATGCTTCCCTCTGGGGTCCCCTGTGAGGCAGAGCTCATCAGACAGGAAAAGATGACTGAGTATTCCAGATGGTAATATTTGACTCAGATGAGAAAGGTGGCTTGAATCTCAGAATCTCTGGGTCCTATTTTGCTTCATTTAAAATAGGATTTCAACAGCTTCCTTTTCATGCTCTATAAGTTCAATGTGAATTCTGTAAGGAGTCTTTTGTTTGAATTGCTTTGCAACAGTAGTTTTATTCCTGAAGATAATTTCCTTCAGAATTTTCTTGTTCAGGAGCAAAATCCTGCTATCTTCACCACCACAAATATACATATATACATGATCTATTTATATTCTCCTTTGATATTTTCCTGTTTTAGCTAGGTAGAAGAGGGAGTCTGAAAAGATAACATCAAAAAAAAAACCTGTTTACAAGAGCCAGTTTTCTTACATTTCATAACAATCCACAAAACTTGAAGTGGCTAACTTGTCCTTGCAGACTGACTACAAGTGAAAGAACAATCTAGAGTAGATTCTAGCACATTGTGAGCATTATTTAAAAGCAAATAAGCATATAGTTTAGTAACTATGGTACATTATTGACACAGAGCCATGCAGTAAGGAAGACAGCTGAATCTTTATTACTAAGGGAAGAACTGCAGTGAAGAGCCATTATGCAGATGTGACAACAAACCTAGTTTGGACTACATCTATAACTGAATCACAGGAATCTCCTCTGGTTTGCAAAAAGAGTAGGGTGGTTTTCTAAAGTGAATAATCTGGAGAACTTTACAGCTCAGACCCAAGAAACGTTACATTTTTATTTTTGATGTGTTGTGGAGGAATCATATGTAGCAAAAGGCAAAACTTGAAGATGCATGAAGTTGTTTTTCCCATAATGAGTTACATTAGAATATGAAGTAATTTGCATACTGAAAATTTTAATCTTATTGTAGCCAGATTTTTTGTTTGCTTGTTTGCTTTTTTCCAGGAAATAGGAAAGAAGCTGGATTATAAATTCAGTGTTTTGTTAAACCTCTTTACAGTTCAGGTCATAACAAGAATAGAATATTTACAGTGGTTCACTACCAAGATGTAGCATATTCTCTAGTAAAGGTGTAGGACCAAGAAACCATTTGGGCTCTACGATAACAACAATGTTTTTTCAACATAAGTTTCCCTAAGAAAATGAGAAATAGTTCTACCTTCCACTAATGACCTCAATATTTTCTTCATCTTTGTTGAACATATTTAACAACAATGAAGTGAATCAGATTGTTGAGCAAAGCTATTCAGTGGCCAAATGTATGTTGTCAGAGAGTTCATGAAAAAGTCATTAGTTCTCCTCCCCTTCTCTTTCACTGTCAGGCAGAATTATGTCATAAATATAGCCACTTGTCTAGCAGGATATCAATCTATCCAGGTATCACCCACTTCCTGTCTCTGGCCATATGTTTCTGTTATTTATGTCAAGAAAATAGCATTTACACAACCACTGCTAGTTGTTTACAGAAGTTTAACTCTTGTGATATAGTCCTTCTTGTGTTGCATGCTTTTAGCCCATAGATAATACATGAGATTGTACATTTTAAAATATGCTACCACATGCATGATAGAACAAACACAGACCTAAACTGACAGCACCATCTGCCAAACACAGCTGATGTCAGGGGAATGGTCTCTGCACAATATTCTGCTGTTCCCCCACGAGATAAGGCTATTTTTTCTCATGGTATAACTACACTAAATTCTGCTTGTTCATCTAGTACCTAAATTGTCAAAAAACTCAGAAGTAGGAGGCACTCAGAAACAAGCCTTCGAAGAAACACTACAGAGGAATAGTGGAAATAAAGCAATTCTTACACACATTTTCCTTACTTTCATGTGCAATCACATTCTTGTTTATATATTTACACAGGAAATAAACCTACAAGCAATGTATATATGACACCTAGATACTTGGGGCTCTGAAGTCATGGAAAATTCATAATATTAATCATTAAATGTCCTATCTGAAAATGGTATAGGGCAATCTGCCTTCAGATTCAGCGTAGTTTTTCAGTAAAATTATAGCAAAAGTTTTTTTTTTTTTTTTTTTTTTTTTTTCCTACTGTATTACCAAATTATTCAATTCCCAAATTATTCACAGTACTTCATGAAACTAAAATGTAATGGTGATACTTAGCATTTTTTTTTTCCTTGTAATATTTTAAGATTTATAAGCATTTGTCTATTTATTTGTATATTCATTACGAAGATCTTGCTTTATAAACAGATTATGTCCTGGAGATAACTGCTAGGATTGGGAGGGTAAAAAAATCCTTTTTGTTTGCTACAACAGCAGCAAGCTCAAAGCTGCAAAGTCCCCGAACATGTGCAAATCAATACCTATAAAGGAATGAAATGGTGTCTTCACTGATTGTCTCAGTGATGAGCCGTTCCTGCCTTACATACAGTCCTCAAAACCTACAGTGTTACTGGGCACAAGTCAAGCTAGCTAGAAGGACACTTCCTGGATCCTACTGACAGTGACTGTTGTTCAGCTCTTTCACTGTGATAGTTTCAAAACCACAGGTTACTGGAACTATCATAAGCCCAAATTTCCCTGAATATACTTCATATTGTACTTGAATGTCTCCTTGTCATCCCATGTAGTTGATAGGTTCAGAAGTCCCAGAGAAACTGGTGCTGTCAATTTCCAGTTCGGCACTTCTGTGCATATCCGAAATGCCCGATGCATTTTGGCTGCATCCAGCTAATTTTTCATGTGCAAATTGCAGGTGCCAGGCATATTTGGCACAGTTCAGGAATGCCTGGACAAAACTATGAGTCCTCCTGGCATCTGGGCTTGTGGAGTATCCACAGAGGAGCCTGCAGCTTCATTTTCAAATCCTAGTTTTGCCTGATAGGATCTACATCTCTCACATGGATTCATTATAATCACGGGACTGTAGGCTTTCATTCTGAGAAAATGCTCTAAACCTGGCCTACTTGCTGGTATCCCAATTTCATTTTGCATGGTGAAATCACATTGGTTCTGGTATTGTCAAGACCACCTCTCTCTGCATATGGCTGCGGAATAAGGTTTGTGTTGTCCTGTATTCATATCTGAAGTAGTTTACGTGAATTTGAATGTAATATTTTGTTTCATATTATTTATTCCTAACTATTTATTGCAATTATATGACATCAGTACTAAAAGATTTTATGAGATACTAGTAATAGTAAATGAAGTATATGATCACTTTACTGTGGTTCATTCTTCTTATATTACTGTGCTATTTGTAAAACAAAATATCTTTGAGAAATCTTCCTCTAAAAAAAACAACATTTTGGTTTTCTTGCTTTTAATACATGTAATTTATAAGAGATAAATCAGCATATTCTTGTTTAAAAACATCGTAACACAGTTGCATTTATTATTATCTTTCGTTTTCTGAACATCATAATGACTATATTTAAGAATTAATATTTGAATGATGGATTTTGCTGTCATTGCTACAACATTATCTTTCCTAGTATTTGCATCATTTTGTAAAATGTATATAGAGGCTACTGTGGAATAAACTAAAATTGAATATAGATTAAACTCTTGATTTGCTACTACAACAAATCAGTCTGATTGCATAGGATTATATGGTGCATGAATTTTTAAATGAAGTAGTTTCTCGACCTATGAAATAATATCAATAAAGAACTATTGAAGCAAGCATTCACTTAGAAATATTTATTAAATGTATTAAATTACGGCTTTAGATTAATAAATACTAGTTTACTTAATATTAAGCCATGGTGGTAAAGAATGTTCCTGGTTTTGTTTAAATGAGCATATTTATAGTGTAAGATATTATTAATAACCTGAACAAATTGCTGTTTTTTTCATATTTATCAAAATTTTCGTATTTGCAGGATTTTTTCCTACTCATATAAATCCCTGATATTCCTACTAAGCTTTACTTTTCCACTTTGCTTTACTTCTTATTAATAAATTCAAAATAGTAAGACATATTCCTATTTACTGCCTAATTATGAGACCCACAGTTTCATAGAATCCAAAGTTCAGTATTTTTTTTGTCTTTGCAATTTCAAGTAACTTTTTGTTTGTATTTTTTTCCCTTGGTCTCTACTTCATATCAAGGATTGCACAGGTCTAGAGGGTACACTAGATTCTGAAAGTTACTTGGGATTGTTATAAAAATATAATGTAAACAAAATGGTTTCCAATACTATCACACTTCACTATCTTCACTTTAAATTTGGGGGACAATATTACTCATATACAGATACAGCAGAACTAAATTTACGTTTATATACATACTTACAAGTATGCTAGATGATGTACTGTGATGCTAATTTGTTAACTCTGGAGCCACACTGTTTCTTCTAAAACTTCAGAGATCAAAGAATCACAGAACTGTAGAGGCTGGAAGGCACCTCTAGAGATCATTGAGTCCAGCCCCAAAATTGTTATGGTTAATATAAATCCTCTTGGTGAGTAGATTCATCTGCACATCAGAAGATATTTTCTGATCAGTTTGAGTGGTACAATTAAGAAAAATACCTGATAGGTATATTCACTAACATTCCTTTGTAGGTGATGTTAGACATATAAGCACCAAAATAATCATATACAGCTGCTACTAATTAAGTAGTCTTCTTTCTGATCACATCACTACTGCAGATTTAATTTATCTGCTAAAAATAATTGGAGTTGTACAAAAACAAGGAATAGAGGACTAGAGTTACAATAAAACAAAGAAGAAATAATCCTCTTCACAGGCTTTTAAAATTATATTTTTATTCATGAATTGGATACCAAACAGATATATCAGTGAGGCTGATTCTCTGTAGAACTTATGTGGAACCCACAGTTTCAAATATATATTTTAAATATAGCAATAACTTCAAATTATTATCTACTTTACCTCAACTATAAACATAAAATTCGAAGAACAGTCATACTGTGAAAACAGAAAAAAGCACTCATACTAGGGAAAATGATCAGCTCAGTGAAATCTAGGGAGTCTTGTATACCAGATAATATAAGATTGGGCTCAAGTATTAAGTTGTTGTTTGTTTGTTTTTTTAACTTCTGTGAAATGTGATTGTCTGTTTCTTTGTTTTTTGATCTGTAGTCATGAAAATTTAGAATCTTAGAAACTGACAAATTTTAGAAAATACAGGTTGAATGGAGGCTATTCTCTAGTCTCCTGCTCCAAGAATAGTCAGCCTTAAATTTAAGGTTATTTTATGAGCCCATCATGGGGAGGATGGAATTTCTATATTATCTTTCAGCAGCTTCTTGTAGTACTAGACTTGACATCATTTTTTTCCTTGCATCCCATTGGAATTTCATATGTTGAACCTTTTAACTGTTGCCTCTTGTCCTTTTGCTGTGTGTCTCTAAGGAGTCTGTCTCTGTCATCCCAATAAGCTGTTCTACTCCACTTTGGGAAGTGGAAGACATCAATTAGATCTCCCCTTATTAACATTATCCTTTCTAGGCTAAACAAACCCAGTGCCATCTGTCTTGCTTCGTACATCAAGTGCTCAAGCCCAAGGCAATTGAATGATGAGTTTCAAGAATTTTACACATGCACGCTCCTACTTATTCAGACTGTATTTTATTAATATTGGTCCATGATTGAAAAGACAAAGATTAACAAAGTTGCTGAAGTAAGTTTCCTGTGCTGTATTGTCAGTTTCTTATGGCTGAAGAAGGTTGGAAGCCAGAGAGAAAAGGAAAAATAGAGAGGGAGTGGGAGGCACAGTAAGGAGGGACTTTCTTCCCCTACACTGTGAGGCCAGGCTCTAAAAATGGGAGAAAAAAAGAATCTATATTTAATTTTTTATTCATCTTGAAAAAAGAAAATTAAAGTAGATGAAAAATATTATTGAATTCCTGTGACCTGGGATTTCTAGGAATTGTTCAACTTTGCATAGCTTGCAGATATATAAGAAGATATTTATGTGGTACGTCTTTTTTTCTCTCAGGAAGTCTTTCTGTGTTGACTAGTTTCCTTTTGCACCTAATACTGCCTCATTATATAAGAACAAAGGGGTGGAAATTAAATTGTTAAAGAAGTAATCATAATGACTTTATGGTTATCAGAAGGATAGGCTGTATAGGACAGCTGTTGTTCTCTAGGAGTGGTTTAGCTCACCATCAGATCACAATTGAGAAAAGTCACCAGAGTATATAAATGGTTAGTGAAATGGAATAGGACATGTTATTTAGAAAATATTCTGTAGGAATTTTGGCAGTAAAACTTTGTTTTTTTCCCTGTTGATGGAGTGAAATAACATGGTAAACTAAAGCTGCATGTAGAAAATAGCTTTATACTTACATTATTTAGTGATGCAACTGTCAGTGAACTATTTTAACTAAAATAGTTGCCTGTGGCAATGTTATTTTCTTTGTGAACCTGCAGAGGGAACAGTGGATAAGACCTGATCTTGAAGTGATTGACCATTTTGTTGCTTCAGTTAGTTTACTGAATAAAATTTTAACCAGCACTTGTGAACCCGTTACTCAACTTTGTTATCTCTCTGCATTCTTTCAAGAGACTATACAGAACTGTGCATGCAAGCAGCTTTAGTAGGCTTGTTTATTATTTAAAAATAAAGGGATGTTAATAATGTAATGATACACAAGTTGCTGCTGCAGAGAAAATACAGGATCCTGCATTTTCAAAAATACTTCCTTGTATGAATATTTCTCATGTGCTGGGAAACTAGGGATATTTTTCCCTATAAATTCTTTTTATTTGGAATACTGATTTTGTCCATAATTTTCATAAGCAGAAGACAAAGTTGAACTCCACAGACTTCTTCAACCACTAATTCAGCACAGTGATATCTTGAACATTTGAAGTAAAAACTATCAAATATATTTTCCTGGAACATTACTGCACAAATTTTCATAACAGAAAAGCTAGCAAATCTTTTTATTTGTCTTTAAAGCACATTAAAAAAAGAGTTACAGGCCTATGAAACATCTATATATCTTCTAAAGAAAGGGACCAGTTTCCTCAGATTCAGAGAACAAAAGTTTTTTCCTCTGCAGTTTGTCTTCAGCTCAAACATTAGCATTTCAGGGGTTATTAATTTTGTTTTGTTTAGGTTTTTTTGTTTGTTTGTTTGTTTGTTTTTTAATTAAGGCAATTATAATTAAAACACATTTTACTTTCTAAAGATTCTATTCAACATCTAGCTGAACATACCACGGAGAATAAAAATCAAGAATGATCACAGTAACTTTATTTGTTTATTTTTTTTTCCTCATGGTAAACCTTTTCAGGTGTTACTTCCCTGTTAATGTAGTATGTTATTACTAAGTGTTTCATATTCATGGCTTAAGATGATTTTTGGCATTCTCATATTAGGAGTTTTCACTGAGATTATGCTGAGTTTTGATATTTTCCTCAGATTCTGAGAATCTCAGTAATAATTTCTGCCAGTCTCAATCCAGCTATTAACTCTGAACTAGTATCCCACTTCCCTCTGACTGTGTGTCCTCAATCCAAGAGTTCTTTGACACTCTCCTTCCCTTCTCAGCCTTAGGGAACACCACATATTTCACACCAAGACCATACTGAAGTAGGTGAGGAAGTAGGGTAGGCAGCCAGCAAATACTGAGATTTAGCAGTACTGAATGTGTAGCCCTGGGCCTTATTTACTTAACTCCATTTACCCTTTTCTGAATACTCAATTATTAATTTCCTCATGGACTTTCTTTTTATGATTTTAGTCCCTCGATGTCAGGGTGAATAATTACAGTGAAAGCTGTTCACAGCCTCAGCTTCTTTGTGATGCAACATGACTAGAACAGATAACCTGAGAAACTCAACACTGGAGAAGTGCAAAGAGATACTCAGACGCTTGTCTTTTATCTAAAGTCAAGTACATTTTCACAGGAATTTTAAAAAGTATATTTTGGGGGCAGACTGCCATGTCTGCCAAATTTCAGCATCAAATATTTAGAGATTAAAGATTATCTGAAAAAATCAGCTACTTGCAGATTCACACTGCAGAATTTTTTCAGCCAATGTCATTTACTGGTGATGTCTAAAAATATGCTTATGCTCTCTCCCCTCATGACCTGTCAAGAAAATAAACCACATTGTTTATAAACATATTTTCAGAGGGATTTTTTGGAGGGGTGGGGGTGAGGATTATTTAAAATATGAGGTTTAAATCTGACTTACATTTAAAGGCTTAAATCAGCTACAAATATGACAGTATAAAGGTCATACAGTGGAGCTCTGGCAGGCCTTGCTAAGCATGTACAAGAAAAGATTACAAAAAGTGGATAAGATTCTGTTCTTCACGTGGATGATGAGAACCATCGCCCATTACTTGACTACATCACCACATCACCATAGTTAATGAGCATCTGGACTATCTGGTCTCAAAATTTCTCCCTCAACCTCTAAACTTTTTTTTGCCCAGCATCACATACAGAAGGACAAGGAAAGTTTCCAATAAATCTGCACAGACAGTGAAGGATCTCCTGAAAAACACTCAGGAAAAAGAAAATATAGAAACAAGCAGAGACAGAAAGGACATCAAGTCAGCCAGGAGAGGAAAACAGAAAGAGCAGTCTAAGCATGCAGAAATAGATTTAGAAAAGTCAAAGACTGTCTGGGCTTGGACTGAGCTACCTACATCATCTACTTGGATTTGTGCTTTTAACTGGATTATGTCCTGCATCCTTCTCTCAAAAATGAAGAGAGACGTGGTTTTGATGGATGGACCACTCATTATATAAGAAATTGTCTTGATGGTCACACTGAAAGAGTTGAAGTCAGTGGTTCAAAGTCCATATGGAGGCTAGGAATTGCTAGTACCTTTTCAAAGTCTGTACTGGAACTAGTATAATTTAATATTTTTTGCCAGTGACATGGACAGTGGGATTGCACCCCCAGCAAGTTTCCTAATGACACCAAACTCAGTGGTGGAGACAAGACACCGGAGTGAAGAGATGCCACCAAGATGGATTTTGACAGGCTTGAGAGGTGGGATAAGTTGGACAAAGCTGGGTGAAGACTTGGAGGTACTGGTGGTTTAAAAACTTGAATCAACAATGTGTACTTGGAGCTCTATTAGGCATCAAAAGTAGCATAGGAAGTAGGTTGTAGGAGCTGATTGTCCTATATTCCACTCTCATAAGATTCCACAGGGAGTACTGAATTTATCTCTGTGGCCCATAGAGTAAGAAAGACATGGACATATTAGAGCCGGTACAGAAGATGGCCACATGGACAATAAGAGGGCTGGAGCACCTATCCTACAATGTCAGCCTGAGAACATTGGAATTATTTAGCCTAGAGAAGAAAAAGCAGTGGAAAGACCTTTAGAAACCTGCCAGTACTTAAAGGGGACTTACATAAAGATGGAGAGTGAATCTTACATGCACAGAAAGTGATAGAACAAGGCATTTAGATCAGGTGATAGAAGGAAATTCTTTACTCAGAAGTTTGTGAGGCACTGCAACATATCTCTAAGAATCTTAGAGATATGAACACCCTATCCCTGGAATTGTTCAAGGCTAGGTTAGATGGGGCTTTGGGCAACCTTGTCTACTGGAAGTTGTCCCTGTCGATGTCCCTACCAATCCAAGCCATTCCATGATTCATAGTATGAATTTGGAGAGATCATACAATACGATGTGAAAGGTTTCTGCAGCAATAAAAGAAAAACAGGATAATTTGGCCTTGCTGCTGGATAGGAAGGGACTTGATGTCAAAGCAAGGGTGTGGAAAGATCTGAGGCTCTTCCTGATTTCTTTATCTTATTTTTCATTGATAAAATTTCAGAAATCTCCTGTCCTTGACACAAGTGGGAAAGCCTGAAGCAAAACAGATTAACACATCAGTGGAGGAAGATGCAGTCATGGAAAATATGAACCAGTTGTGGCTTGTAAACAAGTTGATGAGACTTGATTGGATGTAACCACAAGTGTTGAGTCTTTAGTGATTTCAGCACTCTAGCCTGTAGCATCCTTGTTGACAAACTGATGGAATAGAGTCCAGAGAAGGTGATGATGAGTTATGATGAGACAGATTGATGAAGCCAGTTCATCACTAGTGATGAACTCAAAAGATTGATACTGAGGCCAGTACTGTTTAAGATCTCCAAATATATCCTAGATGATGGAACACAGTGAAAATTTTCAGATGACACAAAGTTGGAAAGAGAAAGCAGTATATCAAATGTTTGTGCAACCTTTAGAAGGACCTCAACAAGCTGGAGAACTGAGCTGTCAGGATTATCCTGAAGTTTATCAAAGGGAAATGTTAATTCTTGTCCAGGAAGGAGGATGCCACAGGGATTCACACAAAGATGAGGTCTGAATATCTGGAAAGCAGCTTCACAGAAAAGGTCCTGGGGATCTGGTGGGCACCTATTGGAACTTGAGACAACAATGTATTCTACAACAATGTATTCTACAGCAAATGTGGCCATCAACAACTGGGCTGCACTATGAAAAATATCACAAGCAGATCAAGGGAGGAAAGAGCTCACCTATTTCAAGGATCCTAGTTAAGCCAAGGACTTTGCTAGGTTTCGTACTGGCCAAATGACTGTATGAAACCATGTCTGAAAATGACATTGTTTTTTCTCTAAAACAGCCTTTCGTTTCAGTTTAATCACTGGAATAAAAACCTCATACAAAAGCTTTAAATATTTTAATTCAATTTTTAAAGTTACTTTGATTAAAACAAATAAACCTGAATATCTGTATAATAGCTCTGTGTTAAAACAAAACAAAACAAAACCAAAAACAACAAAACACACACACACACAAAAAAACCAAAAAAA
This sequence comes from Excalfactoria chinensis, assembly GCF_039878825.1. Classification (NCBI taxonomy): domain Eukaryota; kingdom Metazoa; phylum Chordata; class Aves; order Galliformes; family Phasianidae; genus Excalfactoria; species Excalfactoria chinensis. The sequence continues at coordinate 59,583,783 of NC_092826.1, read as the reverse complement.
CAAGGCAAGCAACTTGTAGTCTATCTTAGACAACTTTAAAGTTGATTAGCTTTGAGTTGATGAGAAAAACTATCTGCATGAAGGAAGAAATTAACATTAATCACCTTCATCTGCCTAAGAATTCTGAATAAAGTTCCCACAATAATCAGCTGAAAGGGACAGTCACGTGAGAAATGAATCATTCCACCTGTTCTGGACATCTGTCTTAGAATGGAATAAATCACCTTTCACTTATAACTTTCTCTTAATGTCTTGAAAATATAGTCCAGAGAAATGGTGAGGCTATGTACTGCTTTTACATTACTAAAACAGATGAAGTTTATTCCAAGTTGAGCATTTGCACTAATTCGATTTATTTTTATTTTTTGTTAATTAAAATGAGGTAATGTTCAGCAACATCTGAGAAAGCAACATTTGTATAATGTTTATGCAGTTATTGATCCATTGGTATTATTTATTATGGTTTGGTTAGCACATATAGAATAATTATATTAAGAGAAAAAAGAAATCTTATTTTGTTCCTTAATTTATCCCTAGAAAAGAGTTTCTCAGTTAATGCCTATTAAAAGTTGTTTACACTCTCTTATTTAAGGAAAAAAAGAGGTGGACATAACAATGAGCTTCATTTTTCTTTCTACAGATAACATTATAAACTGAGCTCTAATAGAAATAATGCATACTCAGTGCAGATAAATGTTCATGCTCACCTCTTCTTCATTGTGCACAAGTAGCTGGAAGGAAGGAAAAAAAAAATGTTGCTGTGAATAAATTCATTACACATGCAGTATTTTGGGATGAAAGAAAAGCATTCTTAAGAAATGAAGTAATTGCTTGCGTATCTAAAGAAACCAGTGAATGTCTAAGCCATATTGCAGTCAAAAACATAACATAATATGAATAATCACTTTCCTGTTGTTTGTTGAAGTGACATCGCCTTATATATATACTTTCAGAATATCCCCAGCAGTTTCTTTAACTGCTTTGCCCTTTGAGTGTTGTCTAGCTATGGGAAATTGGACTCTATTCTTGTCCCGTTCATGTTGCTGACCACAAAAAAATTTTGTAGCAGCAGTTTTCATGTCATCTAAATGAAGAATAGGACTCTTTTTTGTTTGTTTGATTGAATGTTTTGTTTTGTTTGTTTGTTTGTTTAAAATTCACTTATTTCTAATTTCATGGAAGATCTAAATTTTACTTTGAGAAAAAATAAATCATAGAATCATAGTATCATAGAATTGCCTGGGTTGAAAAGGATCTCAAAGATCAACTATTTTCAGCACACCTGCCAGAACCACATCCAGCCTGGTCTTGAATGCCTTCAGGAATGGGGTGTCCACAAACTCCCTGGGTAACCTGTTCAAGTGCTTCACCACCCTCTGTGTGAAAAGCTTCCTCCTAATATCAAACCTAAACCTCCCATGTCTCAGTTTAAAATCATTTCCCCTTGTCCTATCACTATCCACCCTTGTAAACAGATGTTCCCCTTTCTGTTTATACGCTCCCTTTATGTATTTTAAGGCCACGATGAGGTCTCCCTGGAGCCTTATTTCCTCCAAGCTAAACAAGCCTGGTTCCTTCAGCCTTTTTTTCATAGGAGAGGTGTTTCAGCCCTCTGATCATCTTAGTGGTCTTCCTCTGTACCTGTTCCAAGAGCTCTGCATCTTTCTTGTGCTGCGGGCCCCAGGCTGGTACGTGGTACTCCAGATGGGGCCTCACAAGAGCTGAGTAGAGGGAGACAATCACCTTCCTTTCCCTGATGGCCACACCTCTTTTAATGCAGCTCAGGATATAGATGCCCTTCTGAGCTGCAAGTGCACAGTGATGGCTTATGTCCAGCTTCTTGTCCAGCAGGACCCCCAAGTCCTTCTCCATAGAGCTGCTTTCAAGGAGTTCTTCTTTCATTCTGTATAAATACCTGGGATTGTCCAAGTCCAAGTGCAACAGCTTGTACTTGGCCTTGTTGAGCCTCGTTAGGTTCACATGGACTCACTTCTCCACCCTGTTCAGGTTCCTCTAATGGCTTCCCTTCCCTCCAATGTATCAACTGCATTGCTCAGCAAATATACAGCCTAAACTGGCAGTCTTCTCTAATGGACTTTATTATCCTCCTTTTCTAACAAACCTTAACTCTTGCTAGTACTTTTCATGTGTACTATTTTTTCAGTGTTGTTTCTGTGATCATATATCTAAGTTGCTTAGAAGTCGTGTGTATATTTGTGACTGCATGAGCTGCCCTGTATTTTCTGCCTTTCCATTGCATGTTTCCATCCATAAATCAATATGCCTGCATGATAAAATTACATGTTTTACAAAAGGAATAGGGCACACATTAGAAGTCTGAAAACACTGCAGATTTTTTGACGATTTAGGCTAATGCTACACAAAGAATGTCCACCCCAGTTCTTCCCTAGAGATTGCAAACCAGTTTTTGCACCTGATTTATTAAGATGTGAGTTAAGAGAGTTCAGTGCTCCTGACATTATGTACTTTGAAACTTCAATACATTTATATTGAAAGATACATTCAAATCAAGTGATGGTAAATTCTCTGGAAGTAAGTGGTGCAGTGCTGGTGGAGAAGATCACCTTCTGAATTAGGGTCCCTATGCATATTGTTTTCTGGAGATGTCTTTGCTGAATCTGGAGATTGCTGTTGCCCCATCATTTTTCAATACCCCAGGTCTCTGTGGAGCTTGTGCTCCTGAAATATATTCTTAAATTTCACATGACATTCTAGACTTTAAAAATGGCAATTTATTGTATAGATAATAATAAGATATACTTGGTATTAGGGAAAACTGGGTACTTTCATTTAGATGCTGAAAAATTCATGTAGGCACTGAGACTTTTCTTGCAAAAAATATTTATCAGTCAAGTTGTTTTGCACTGAGTAACTGGCAATGATATTGAATATTTCTAAGAAAGTTCTGGTATAAAATATACACTAAAAGACTTCTAAAAATATAAGAAATTAAGTCAATTTTCTGTGTATAACATCAGAAAATAAACAAAGCAAATGAATTGTGATTCTATAGACAAAATGAATGCTTTATGTACTGCTAAGCCACAAATACACAGCAATTCATCACTTCGAGGTTTATGAGCTATTCGTGTTTAGATAGATCACCTAATCTTTCTCTGATCAATCTATATATGCATCTGTAACAAGATGTATTGTGTGAACCTCTACAGAGTTGTAGCACTGTTGGTATTATACATTATTTGTTCTGCATTTTGCATTTTACCTCACAATCACTACTGGAAATTTCTGATGTCAGAACAATGCCTGCTCTCCATCTTACAATGATAATTACTTTAGCTGCAGAGCTCGTATTTATGGTTAAAGCTCCAATGTAGTATTTTTTTTCCCTCTTTTCTTGCATATTTATTTAACTGCTATGTAGTTATGAAATGGGTAAGTTATGAATGTACTAATTTAATTAGAAACTTTGTTTGTATTTATTTATTTATTACCCACAAATAGTAAAATGGAGTGACTTTCATATAATGTTTACACTGGCTCTGAGGACTTTAAATACAATTACTTGCAAGCTACTGTAGTAGACACATGGTGTGTGTGGGGGTGTCGGCTTTTAATTGTAACTGTCTTGCAGAGTGGTGTTGTTTTAATATCCTGTATAGATTTTTATGTAATACACTTACTTGCAGGCAGCCTGAAGCAAGAATCAATTCTGTGAAGGATTCTTCTTTTGTTAAAAGCCAATCTTGTTTTAATGATGCATGAAGAAATATTCGAGCATTGACATTTTTCTGTCAGGTTTCTTTTGAAAAATCAATTAAGATAATACTGCTTTGACCTAGTTATCTAGTTAATGCTTATTAGGAATGTAATATGATTTACTGTCAGCATAATAATTTTTGTATCTTATCCCATTAGCTTGTGCATATTTCAAAGTGTATTACACAATGGTCACTTCTTAAAATGTAATGTAGCAGAATACATTAATTAGATTGACTGGGATCATTAGACAGAAGCTCTCTCATTGGCTCTTTATATAAAATTTGTATATCATCTCTATCAAGTTAATTCATTGTTTACTTGTCTGAAGAGTGTTTTGGAAGTTTTTTGATCGGACAAAAACTGATTCGTGTCTACAAATACTTTCTTCTTAGCTCTTCCTGGGCTAAGCACACAAATTACAAGTGACCGCCAAAGAAACAAATCTTCACATGTGAGGTTTTTTGCAATCTTACAAGTCATCAAAGATTGAAGATAGATACAGGCCTAGATAGAGGACAGCCATGAGAGTACAGAAATCAGTGAAGCACTTGATTTGGTAGGTGTTCAAAATTAAAATGACTTTTTTTCATTTTAGCTGTTCGGCGTTAATGGAAAGGTCAATAAAGGAGTTGCCTTACTGTAGCATTAGTAAGAAATTATTGATTACTATCCATTTAGTGGTCAGTGTTAACCTTGTTAAATAGAACAAAAATTAAATCTTATCACCATTTTTCAAGGCAGTGATCTAACTCAGAACAGTACTGCTGTTGGACATTCTTGCAAACTTTATTTGCTTCAATCTTCCTAATAGTCTGTGTGAAGTTTAGAGAGTGGGAGGGAAAGTAGGGTGACTGACTGCATGTTGATCTTGGTGAAATCCTTCAGTAAGATGAGAGACAGTAAGAATCTTCTCTTACTAAGAATGTTTCTTTTATTACAGAATAAGCATTTTTTTATTATTATTTTTTTCCAGGTAGCTTTAGGTAAAGAACATTGCTGATCTGTGTATGTGCATTATCATAACTCCATGGTTTTCTTCTGGCAAAATTTCCACTTGGATTTACATGATTGACTGTGTTTTAATTTGACTTTCCAGATAGAAACATGCTATAGTAATGAAGGTAATATATATGCTAAGACACAAAGAAAAATATAATTATTCACATTCTTTAAGTATAGTTTCTGCAAAGAGTGGGTTAAAAAAAAAAAAAAAAAAAGAAAGAAAGAAACTTAAATATAAATAAAATATAAATATATATGTATATTTTAAAATAAGGGAGCCATTTCAAACCAAAAAACCTTAAGTAAAGAGATAACTGAAATATAATACATTTTCACTGGAAAAAGAATGGGATAATAAGGTGCAATTTTTCTTCTTTTCTTAAAATATATAATAATAATAATAATAAACTTGTCTACACATTTGGCCTTTTATTGATTCCCTGAATTTCATATTATTTCTCTGCATTCTCTTTCCATAGATTCAGAGTGGCCGAGGCCATTGTATTGCTGTCATACATCATTTGAAATGCACCACTGTAACATTTGCAGTGGAACAAGAGCCAAAACGTTGCAGAGATTGACATAAGAAATATGTGCTGAAAGTTTCTGGAAGTATTTGTTCTCCTTTCTAACATTTATATGAGGTAGAAGAGGGTACAAATGAAGAAACTCTTTCTGGTATGTGAATTTCCTTAATTTATTTGAAGCTTGTACATATTTAAGGTAGACATAGATATTAGAAAAGCTTTTTTTATGTGTGTCATTAGGAATTTCATCATTGTGGAAAATTTTAGACAGCTTAATAGACAGAATTTGTCTTAAGCCTCTGTATATCTTTCTATGAATGTGATGGCATCTTGAAATCTTTAAGTGATAGTGATCATAGTGAGATATCCCTGACTTTCCTTGGGTAAATGAAATGCATGCAACAATTAAATAAAGAAATAAAAAATGAGTCAGGATACAGGATTTTAAGATTGACATTGTTTATAGTCCTCAAAGGAAGCAAGGAGAAAAGAACATTCTGATGCTATCAGGATTTTTTTTTTTATTTTTTATTTTTTTATTTGCATGTAAACTCTGATATTAGGATTCATTTTTGAGCATGTCACTTTTTAGCTCCTAATTAATTGCAATGACAGCACTGTGTGTGTCTGTTTATAAAAAAGATGCTGTTGTGGCTGAGATTTTAATTATATTAAATATTAATCATGGATTGAAATTGGAAACCTTAAATTATTGTTTAATGATCAATGATCAAACGCATAATCAAGATAAAGAAAATTAGGATGGCAGACAGCAACATCACAATTTGAATTTTACATTATTAGTCCTCTGCTTAACTAGGCACTTTTCTTGAGTATCTGAACTGTTTTGCCTTTTAACTGTGCTTGCAGTTGCTATAGTGATGGCATAATTTTGTAATGGTCTAAAAATGACACTGGCATAGATACTGACAGATAGGAATTAATTCACTAACAAGTAATTATGTAGCGAAATGTTGACTGCCATGCAGAAGGTGCACTGTGACACATTTACTGTTTTTCAGGGATGGCAGTAACATTAGCGTTGGTCATTAGTGGTAGACATCTCCGTACAGTGTTGGATACAGACTTATATGCAGACCTATTTAGTTACCTGTGTGACAGCCTTGTTCAGGACACCAGAAACAGCTGTCCTAGCCTGTATGAGCCAAAATAATTAGGCCTGTCATCTTCTCGCTCTGATTTCCCCTTCAACCTGCTCCACAAAATGCAAATATTTTGCTTTCATTGTCACATTCACCTTGACATGGATATTGCTTTGGCGCATAACTGGATGAGATGACTCAGAATTTGCATTGTTCATTCTAATAAATTTGCTTCCCCTCTACCGCATGGCAGGACCCATCAGATAAAGTCTCCCAGAGTGTCATCAATCAACATCGCTGACAGACGGCTTTTGCCTTCATTTGTTACATACGAGAACATGCTTAATTATTTGTCCTGTAATTAGTTGGGAAAATGTCAGGAAATGTCAACTCTCTGTTCACTCTGGAAGGGCTCTGCTTGAAAGCCACAATGACTGAAGTGTCATTAATGCTGCCTAACAAGACGAGGATCAGCTGGGGAAAAGTGAAAGCTTCTAAAAAAGTAATCATGGCGAGTAAAGGAAAACTGCAAATCAGCACCAATAATAAGATGTGAATCCTATTAGCAAACAGTTATATTTTTCATCATCTGTTACTCCTCACAATAAAAATACGCAGAAAAAAACTCAAGGAACAAATACAGCAGGCTCATATAATTTCTGTCACATATTCATTGACATTCCCTAAGCCAATCATGCTAAAATACATTACTGTAGGTAGTACCTAATATTTAATTTTCAGATTTGAGATACATTTTTACATTCACTGAGCAGTATTGTATGCAATGGATATTTGAAGGTAAATATTATTTTTACATTAATCAAGGAATGTAAGATTAATTGAATGTGAAAAATTGTTTTCTGAACACTAAGCTGATAAGGAGAGTAGGTGTTAGCTTTAAATTTAGGAAAAGAAACAAATAAATAAGCACTATCTGTTTATCTTGCATTCACATTTACACGCAAAAGGCAGCTGAACAGATTTTTTGAAATTATGTGAACAACTAGGAGTGATCATTTCTCTTTTCTCTGGTGGAATACAAGATCAACCTCCTGAATTTCTTAATAATAATAAAAATTGAAAAGGAAATTAAAATAAAAATCATATCAATGAGACTGAATAAATACCTGGTGTTCTTCTCTGTATTTTGGAAAAGTAGTTGTATTAGGTTTAATTTTGTGGATTAAAGACACAGTGTAACTAAAAACTGCTGTAATGTTTACAAGAGTCCCTTGCTATTTTAGTAATTACTTGTAGTCAGTAGTTCTGGTCGCATATTTCCTATCAGAAATTATATGGTGTACACTTTTACTGCCTCACCTTCCTGTTTCTTATTTATTTATTTATTTATTTTACATTAATATGAAAGTGTATAATCATGTGGGAATACTTTCTTATTTAATTACTTACACTATTTCATCCCTCATTGTGATTAAGCACATTACTGCTTGGTCTCCTTAGAAAGGATAATTAAGATAGTGTTCTGCTGTTTTACAATTTACTCATCGTCACAGGTATGGCTAAGCTAATTATCAAATGGTTAAAAATTTATTCTGGGAAGAATATTACAAGTGTACCATGTGGGCAATTGCTTCCAAGGCTAATTCAATTACAGACGCACTGTATCTATCGTGGTACTGGTATGATATTTGTCTATGAAGGCAGAGAGCATGAGAATGTAAGCAGAAGTTCGTCAGCGTAGTGTTGTATACCAACACTGATTCTGCATGCCAAATCTCAGAAAAGAATCAATATGGTGTACGAGGAAGAGATGGAAAATGCACTCATGGTTAATTCTTACCTTTTTAAACAAATCATAATGGATGAATGCAGCAGAGCAAACAGAGGCTGCAGCATGAGCTGTATAAAATGTAGGTGCTGTTCATTCCCGATATTCGGACTCCAGTCAGAATGAAAATACGGATCAAATTATTCTGACAAGCTGCTCTCTCGGTCCTGAGTGGACTTCCATCTTCATCCCCTAAACCAACTCACAATTCAAAATAATAAGACACTATTACCAGTTTTCCTAGGGAAAACCCCTCAGGATTGACAGGTTATGAAGACTTAGTAACCCTTTTATCATATAAGAAAGATGGTGTGTTCAAACAAGGGTGCTAATGTGTTTTCAAAAGTAGAGGGAATGACCACAATTGGAAACATCTTGAAAATGGTCCCTAATCAGCCAAGTAGAAGAAAAAGCTGAAATTATTTCATGT